>NW_027206302.1:932500-950000 GCF_024711535.1 Dipodomys merriami | reverse complement strand
TAGCATGCATGAAGCGCTGGGTTTGATTCTTTTTTTTTTTTTTTTTTGGGTCCAGTCATGGGGCCTGAACTCTGGGCCTGGGCGCTGTCCCTCAGCTCTTCAGCTCAAGGCTAGCACTCTACCACTTGAGCCACAGCACCACTTCCGGATTATTTCTTATGTGGTGCTGAGGAATTGAACCTAGGGCCTCGAGCATGCAAGGCAAGTGTTCTACCACTGAGCCACCTTCCCAGCCCCTGGGTTTGATTCTTTAGTACTACATAAACAGAAAAAGCTGGAAGCGGTGCTGTGGCTCAAGGGGTAGAAGGCTAGCCTTGAGCAAAATAAGCTCAGGGACAGTGCCCAGGCCCTGAGTTCAAGCCCCATGACTGGCAAAAAGAAAAAAGAAGAGGGGGGGGGGAAGAAAAGAAGGAAAGATAGATGGGGGGGAAAACAAAAACAAAAAAAAAAACTTCTTTGGAGATAATCAGAGCCTGGGAACCACCTGCTTGCGGGTGGGTGGGGTGGAGGGAGGGTAAGCGAGCTTCCACTCCTGGGTGGACTCCAGTGTGTCTTTCTGCAGATGGAGGAACCATGTTTTCTGGAACAAGGTGGGAGCAGGGAGGGGGGACAAGTGGTCATCTTATAGGCTACAGTGGCCAAGGAATCTCTCCTCCAGCTGCCTTGAAAATCCTTCCAAGACCTCCTCTCCTCGGCCCAGCCCCAGACTGCGCCCCAAGCCACCCCAGGGTGACTGTGCTTGTGAGATGTGACCCTGCCTGTTTCTCCCACCAGGGCCCCCCAGGTTTCCCTGGTGCTGTTGGCTCCCCCGGACTGCCTGTAAGAACCTAGTACCGTTCCACCACCCCTGTCCACCAGCCAGGTCTCCGTGGCTTTTGCTTGTTGCCCCTTCCTGTGGTGTCGTGGCCCGCTCTTCCCTCCCCATTCATTGTCCCCTGTAGGCAGGGTTGCTAACGACACCCCCCCCCCACACACATACCAGGTCTCCACCCCTTGGCTCTCTTCCCCCACAGTCTCTGACCTCTCTCCATCCTCCGGTTTTCTTTCACCACCCCCGATTTCCTTCTCCTTTTTCTCACCATCCTTCCTCAGTATGAGTCCTCTTGAGCTCTTTTACCTTCTTATTGGAAGCTGGGCCATAGGGAGCCCCTTTATCCCTCCCTCTCTTCTCACTTCTGCCTTCCCGCTTCCCACCACCTGCCGTGGGGACTGAAGATTTGCTGAAAGTAGTTCTTGGGGCTCTGCCAGGCACCTGGCTCCAAGCCTGGCGAAGATGCCAAAGCTTGAGGGCTTCACACTGCAGCCTGGCACAGGTTGGCCGCCCTGCTGCCTTAAGCAAAGCTGTCCAGAGGCACCCCAGGGGTTCGAAGGCAGCCCTGCCCTGCACCTTGTCCCTTAGCCTCCTCCTCTTCCTCTCCCTTCTTTGGCTCCGGTGCCAGTCCTCTCCAAGGCTGGACATGGAATGCCGGCCAGGTGGGTTTCTGGGTGTCACAGGGCCCTGCCCCTCTGTGCCCGCTGCCTTCTGCCAG
Organism: Dipodomys merriami; assembly: GCF_024711535.1. Taxonomy (NCBI): domain Eukaryota; kingdom Metazoa; phylum Chordata; class Mammalia; order Rodentia; family Heteromyidae; genus Dipodomys; species Dipodomys merriami. The sequence continues at coordinate 948,471 of NW_027206302.1, read as the reverse complement.
GTGTCGTTCATCGCTCACAGGTGTGTTTCCAGTCATCTCCCCTCCTTCCCTTCCGGTCCCTCCTGCGTCACAGAAGCTAACCTTTTGTTTGTCAGAGTTTGTCTTCCTGGGGCCTAGCTCCTGTCCTCCCAGGCCTGGTGGCGGAGGCTTGGGAGCAGGGCCCCTCCTTGTCACGGTCCCATCTGTCCCCATGTCCTCATCTCTGACCAAGCCGTGTCTGTTTCTGCTTGCTTGGGTGAAGGGGCCATCTGTCTGTCTAGCCATCTGTCTTGTGTTGTGAAAAGGTTTGGGCGCCATTTGTCCAGGACAGGAGGGTGAGGGACAACATGGGATCTCTCGGAGGTGTGAGGGCTGGGGTAAGGGCCATGGAAAGTAATATCCCCTGCCCTGTGACGCAGTGACTGGCCGAGGCCACATCTCTGGAAGGAGATGGTTTGGGGTGGGGTGGGGCTTGGACAGGTAAGTGTTGGCTATCTGGTGACACACTTCAGTGGGGAGCACCCTCTCCTAATGTTTGTCCCTAAAAAGGAGCACACACCTGATTGTCACCCTCCTAAAGGTACATCTCAGACAGGACCCATGGGTGACAATCACTTCAAGTTCCCCCACAGAGTGGGGCAGGGGAAGGAGGGGGACACTGATGGCCTACTGCCTTGAGAGTATGTTCTAGAAAGGCACCTCTATGTGGATATGTGTCCGACAGCCCCCCCCCCCGAAGCACACCTCTAGAGTCACTTTGCTAGGGATACTGAGGGGCCACTAGTGACCCCCACCTTTGCCCAGGGTGGGAACAGAGGCCTGTGGGGCAGGGGGGAGGCAGGCTGGGCGGGGCTGGCCATCCTCTATGGTGTCTCATGAGTTTTCTCTCCAAGGGCCTCCAAGGAGAGCGAGGCCTCACCGGCCTGACAGGAGACAAGGGGGAACCGGTAAGACAAGGTGGCCTGGGTTCTGGGCAGACAGATTGGGGGCCCCAGGAGGCCACAGGAGGGAGGCTGGGAGGTGGAACTCCTGACTGGCCCCGATACCCTTGGTATGTGTGGGTCTCCACAGATGCTAGGAGCTCAATCTCCATTTGTCCCTACTCCCTGTCCCTTGCCTGTCCCAGGTCCCTGAGCTGTTGCATTTAGGGGGCTCTCCCCGCCTCTTGCCTCTCCTTTCCTCTCCTCTAGTCAGCTTCCGGAGCTCTGCTTAACCTGGGGCCCAGCACAGGCCATGCCCTCCCTGCCAGATGGATACTCTGGATGTTTCCACTCTTGTCCAAGGGGGGAGACAGCAATGTGGGGGCCTGACCCATCCCATCTGCCTCTCTCTACAGGGTCCTCCAGGACAGCCTGGCTACCCAGGTGCTATGGGCCCCCCCGGGCTGCCTGTGAGTATGGAGATGTTGGCCCCAGGGTTGCTGGAGGCTCAGGCTAGTGGTCAGGACGGAGCCGGGCTGGGTGGGCATCCCCCAGCAAGCCCCTCCTCTCCAGGCCTTCCAGCCCCTGCCTCTGCCCTGTCCCTCCTGCAGTTCCCCACCCTCCCTGTGGACCCCCTGGTAGGTGGGCTGGCCCCACTACTCTGCCTGAAGGCTAGACAGCACTAAGTCTCAAGAATGGAAAACTCCCCATGGGGTGGGATGAGCTGGGGAGACCGCCATCCCCAGGGGAGCCGCTGGGAGGGCGCGTCCCGGCTCTCCACTGAGGGCCACAGTGGCAGGAGGGAGGTCACAGAGGCCAGGGCTCTCCTCCCCCAGCCATCTTCCTTGGTGCCCTTAGCCTCCAAGTGCCAGTCTGGGTGCCAGCTGCAGTTCCCCACCCCTTACATTAGCACTGCGAAGGGCGGGCTATTGGGCTAATTCTGTGCGCTCGTGTGCGCTCTTTCTCTCTCCCTCCCTCCCTCCCTCCCTCCCTCCCTCCCTCCCTCCCTCCCTCCCTCCCTCCCTCTCTCTCATCAGGGCATCAAGGGAGAGCGAGGCTACACAGGGCCTGCAGGAGAGAAGGGGGAGTTGGTGAGTCTTGAGTCTTGGTGGCAGTGGATGGTGAGGGGGTGGAAGGAAGGGCTTCAAACAGCATCCGCCTCCACCTCCACCTCCCACCCCCACTGGGGACTGAAGGAGGAGCTCATGACCCCTGTCTCCCCTGCCCCCGAGACACTCCAGCTGTGGCGGGCTGGTGACTGCGGAGGTGGAGGCTGCGCTGCCAGGATCTCAGCAGGCTTTGTGCAGACCGGCTGCCTGCTGGGGAATGGCCTGGACGGCTGGCACGGCTCCTCCTGCCAGAGTGGCTGCCCAGAGCATCAGGCCTGGGACTCAGTCCCCAGCTCAGCCACCCTTCATGGGGCTCCATGATTCATCCAGGGTCCTGCAGCCAATCAGGGAGTAAGTAGGAGAGTCTGGGCTGTAGACCAAATCTATCTGGTGACAGACCTCAAACCTCAACTCCAAGATCAGCGGAGCTGGGTCTGGAGTCTTACTCCCTCCACACACACCCCCTCCCCCCCCCCCCCCCCTCAAAAGAAGTCACCAGGGCCTCAGCAGGGAATCTGCAAAAGCCATCACAAGGCTATTCAGTAGCAAAAATGTCCCAAGGGCCGACTGGGTGCCTGGGCCCTTCTGAGGATTCTGCAGTGAGTGAGGCAGGCCCAGATAAGAGATGAATAAACAGAGAAACAGAGACTAATGTAAGACAGAGACTAGGGACCCAGGAGCCCGGAAGGGGCTGGAGCAGTGCATATGATGCTGTGTAGACAGAAGGTCAGGGAGGTCATCATGGAGGAGGAGGTGGCATTGGAGCTGAGATCTGAATAGAGGAGGGAATCCCACAGAGAGAGGCCATGGGTAAGGGACTACAGGAGCAGTTTGGGGCCATGTAATCATTCGCTAGGACTTGAGGACACCTAAAGAGTGGGCAATGGAGGGAATTCCAAGTGAGAGAGCCATGCAAAGGCTCTGGGGTGCAAACATACAGAGCAAGTTGGGGGAACATCAGTCTGCCTGGTAAGTGAGGCCAGGAAGAGTGGTTGGTGATAGATTTACAGGATGCCTCAAACCCTAACATGGGTGAAAAGTATGTGCTTCGTTTTAGTTGGCAGAGAGGAGTCATGGAAGGTTCTTGAGCAAGAGAGGGTAGCCTAATCAGAACTGCGCTTGAGGACGAAAGGCTGGCAGCGATTTATTGGCTGACTGGTCCCGTCACTCAGATAGAGAGGAGGCAGCCTGAGGGGACCAGGCGGAAGAGTCCTGCTCACCTGCAGGGCTGCCCACTGCACATCCCCCCGCCAGGGACTGACTGTGCTCCTCTGATCCCAGGGCCCACCAGGTTCCGAAGGCCTCCCTGGTCCCGCAGGCCCAGCAGTGAGTGACGGGGGGGGGGGGGGGGGGGTGGTTGGGGAAGGAGGGTGTGAAGCGGGCCTTCTTTGGCTTGGGACAGGAATGATTGGGTTCCAACTCCATTCTTCCCTCTGGTGACAGGGTCCCCGAGGAGAACGAGGACCCCAAGGGGCTGCCGGTGAGAAGGGCGACCAGGTGAGTTAGGCCTTCTGGTGGGCATCAGTCTTCCCATCCCACCAGTCCTGGATGAGAGCCTCCCAGGTCCTGTGGAGAGTGGGACCTGCTGGCCTCTTGGGGGGGGGGGGGAGGGCTTGCGTGCAGGGGAGGGGGGAGTTGAGGCTGCCTCAGCCTGTCACCCTTTCCACCTGGGCGGCCAGGCAGAGAGAGATGGCACAGCACGCTGTCCCTTGCTGTTTCTTTCAGGGATTCCAAGGCCAGCCAGGCTTTCCAGGCCTACCGGTGAGTGAAAACACAAAGCCAGCTCTGTGATGTGTTCTCATGGGGAGGGCCGGCCTGGCAGAGGAGGGAAGAGGCCGGAGAAGCAGTCTGGGTGGCCAGGCCTCTCTCCAGGAACTCAACCTGGCCAGTAAGGGCCTCCTGGGTGGTCCCAGCAAGGCCAGGCAGACATTTGTAGAAGATAAAATTGGTTTCATGACCCACGGGGAAGCATACACAGGAAGAAGAAAGAATGGGCTCCAGCCTCATTAAAAAAAAAAAAAAAAAAAAAAAATTCCTGCCTGCTTCTTTGTTGATCCAGGGTCCCCCTGGGTTCCCGGGAAAAGTCGGAGCACCTGGACCCCCTGGGCCTCAAGCAGAGAAGGTGAGCAAGACCTCCAAGGCCCCGCCACAGGTTGGAGCCAGGCAGTGCCCATGCCCCTCTTCCACCCCTAGCACGGGGCCTACGGGGAATTCACAGACCTACTTCCTTGTTAAAAGCCAGGCCCAACAACAACTAAGTCCTTTGAGCAGTCAGGCTCATAAAGACAGGTAGAGTATGGCCCAAAGCAGAGCCTGCTTGGCAGCCCAGCCCGGCGCCATCTTGGTCTCCTCAGCAGGAAGCCAAGGGAGGGGGGAAGTGCAATCCAGACCAGAAATATCTCACTGGAGGGCACCCCCTGGAGGTGACGGCGGTGGGGGGGGGGGTAATAAAACTTTCCCTCCAGCAGCCATACTTAGATTGTCCCAGGGTCTCAGAGAGGGCAGGGATGGTATGAGACTTGGTGACAGTGAGGAGCCACAGCCTGGGGAGCCTCACACGGCCCGTCTGTGAGTTTGGCCCTACCACGGTTTGGGGGCTGCTGTGTCTGTCTCAGCCCAGGATGACTTCTGAGCTTAGGGTAGGAGGGTGGGCCCAGCATGGGAGACCTTCAGCATGTAGGAACTACTTTCTTCTAAAGCTACTTGTGACCCTGTCACTGTACAGGTGAAGAAAGGCCTGTCAAGCCCCCCAGCTCAAGCTGGTCATTGCAGAGAATCCCAAACTCAAGGCAGTAGTTCATCCTGAGTCCCCGTGGGACTGACATAGGCTGGATTGTGCTGACCCCTCCTGGTAGCTGATGGCATTGCAATGACCCCAGCTCTGGCTCTCCTTTAGTGGGGATCACTGATGCAGTTAGCCACCTCTCCCTACTGAATGCAGCAGCCACTCTTCTCCGCCTCTTGCCACCCTCTCCTTTCCCTCCTGAACCCTCCATGGCTCCCCACTAGAGCAGTGATTTTAGACTGGTCATCTCCCAGGCTAATCACACGAAATTTTAAACTGTGAAACAGATATAAGTGATGCTTCCTTGTCTAAAATAAGCATAGGGGCCTGGAGTCTTACTCCCTGGGTCCCCACTTCATTCCCCTCAGCTTCCTGGCTCCCCCACGAGCCCCCCAACACTCTGAGAAGTCTCCTTTGATAAAGTGTAGTGCAGTCCATCAAGTTTATCCTACCTCCTGCCCCGCCCGTCACTGGGGCCCTGATAGGCTGGCCCAGCAGGCATATGCCTGCTTCCAGATCTTTATTCTTCTGGGAGGTTCTCTCCAGCAGGCCTCTTTCTCCTCCTTCTGTCTAGCATCTGCTACCAGGCCCCTGACCATTGTGAGCTCCCTCGTCTCCCACAGCCCCTTTCCCCATACACGACATGTGGACCATTGTATTTACCATGGATCCTGCGGGCCTGTGGCCTGACGGGGCAGGGAAATCCCAGGGGACAGTGGCCACCCCACTTTCTTTACCTCGCAGCATCAAAGCCAGTACACATTGCATACTGTTATGTGATGTTCACTGAATGCATGCCCCCGTCACCCCTCACCTGGGCCAACCCAAGAAAATGGTGGACTAAAGAGGCTCTGCCCCTCCTCCCCGAGCAGCGAGGAAAGGGGGACCTTCGCAGGCAAGCGCAGACCCTCAAGGGGAGATCACTCTATATGTGTCAGTTAGGCCAGCTCAGGCCCTAGCTAGAAGCCAGGTGTCCTGACTTCTAGGCGATCCCTAGGCCCTTTGATTCAGGGCAAGACGAGGCCCTGCTGACTCTGCCGGCTTTTGCTGGTTTCAGGGAAGCGAGGGGATTCGAGGACCATCCGGCTTGCCTGGCTCCCCTGGGCCACCAGGACCTCCTGGCATTCAGGTGAGCATGGGTCCGCAGCCTGGCAGACAGGGTTTGTGTGCATGTGTGCACATGTGTGGCAGGGCTGGGAGTTGGGTGGGGGATGGGGAGAGCTAAAGGCCTGGCTCAGCCCTCCCATGTTCTAGGCCCTGGCACAATGGGCAGAAACGTGTCTCCTGTCTACAGGGCCCCGCTGGGCTGGATGGACTGGATGGGAAGGACGGCAAACCTGGCCTGAGGGTAAGATGGGAGGCTGGGGCGGACAGGCGTCCCTTTCCCTCCTTCCTTTTCCTGTAGGAAGTTCCAGGCTCTCTCAGTCATCCTTGTGAACTTAGCCAGGTTAGATGGGCTAGCATCTGCAAAGGCAGGACAGTGATAAGAATTCATGTACAGTCTAAGACTTTGATGACTGGAAACATTCAACTGGGTTTTAGGAAGAATCAGCTACAGACACAGAAAGGCCTTGAGCGAGGCCTGGCTTCTTAGCTGAGTTATGCCAGTACTAGGGCTTGAACTCAGGGCCTGGGCACTGTCCCTTAGCTTTTTTCACTCAAGACTAGGGCTCTACCACTTGAACCACAGTTCTACTTCTAGCTTTTGGGTGGCTCATGGAAGATAATTGTCTCATAGACTTTCCTGTCCAGGCTATCTTTGAACTGAGATCCTCCTGAGCAGCTAGGATTACAGGCGTGAGCCACTAGCACCTGGCTCCTTGGTTGAGTCTTGCTGGGAAATCTGAAAGGAATGGGATCATAGCAAAGGTCAGGACATCAAAAAAGTCAGCTTGTTCTGGTACCGAAGGAAGAAGAGCCAAGGCTCAGAGAGGACCTGGGTCATACAACACCCCTGTCAGGTCAGAGGCTGAGAGGGGCTTTGAATTCTTTCCCTCTGCCTCACACAACAGCAACTTCACCATGAGGGGTGGCCCCAGGGTAGGGGGGCAGTTGGTAAAGGGGAAGCAGTGAGTGATTGGATGCAGTCTGGGAAAAAATTGCCTCAATACCTGGCCTCTTTTCCTAGGGGGACCCCGGTCCTGCTGGCCCCCCTGGACTCATGGGACCCCCGGTAAGTTGAGCTTCAGGAAGGAGTTGGGAGCTCTAAGCCCTCTCCCCAGCGCTGTCTGGAAAACTAGAAGGCAGCACATGTCCTCCAGATCTCCCTTCCCCCCTCACCTCACCTCAAGAGGGAGGTGGGGGACACGACATCTCCTTGTCTTTCCTTCAAGGGCTTCAAGGGGAAGACAGGACACCCCGGCCTCCCTGGACCCAAGGTAGGGGGACTTCCACAGGATGGATTTTCCTTGATGCCGTGTAGACAGCCTGGGTGGAGGTTCTGCATGATCCTGGCTGAGATGTCATCGGCTTCCTGAGGCCACCAGGACCTGGAAGTGTGGCGTAGAACTCATCTACTAGCATGAGGGTGTCTCTAACCAATGCCAGGGAGGGGGCAGGTCCCCTCTGATGTGGGCTGGGGGGTCACCAAAGCTCTGACCACCCCTCTCTCTTTAGGGTGACTGTGGCAAACCAGGCCCTCCTGGCAGCAGTGGCCGGCCAGGCGCAGAGGTAAGAGCCAGGATCTCTGCACACTGACATTAGGTCGCTCTGGGCTCTGTTGAATCTAGTGTAGCCATTTCCTTCCTCTTCGTGGCAGAGTGGCTGCTTTCCCTCTCCCTAGCCTTCTGAGAAGTTTCACCCCACTTTCCACAACTTGAACCTTCTCCCTCTTAAGAGTTGTAACTGGGGCTGGCAATGTGGCCTAGTGGTAGAGTGCTTACTTAGCATGCATGAAGCCCTGGGTTCGATTCCTCAGTACGACATAAACAGAAAAACCTGGAAGTGGCGCTGTGGCTCGAGTGGTAGAGTATTAGCCTTGAGCAAAAGAAGCTCAGGGACAGTGCCCAGGCCTTGAGTTCAAGCCCCAGGACTGGCAAAAAAAAAAAAAAAAAAAGTTGTAACTGACCCTTTCCCTTTCCCTAGGGGCTACTGTGTCACCCTCTTCAAACACACAACCTAGCATTCTCAGGCTCCAGGAAGCTTGAGTGTGAAGGCTAGCACCCAGCCCCACTCTTCCGGCCATTGGTGTCTCTCCCAATTCCATACAGCCCTCTCCTCCTTTGCAGCTGTGTGTCACACACAAGTCTGTTTCTGTGTCCCCTCTTCCTTTTCTTCTCCTGCAGGGTGAGCCTGGCGCCATGGGACCCCAGGGACGACCTGGCCCTCCTGGCCATGTTGTAAGTGAAATTGTTTTTTATCTCTGTCTCTGAGCAAGTTAGGATTCAGGGGTGATTGGGCAAGCTGCTGGGCCCAGCCACAGGTTCGGTGTTAACCATGCTGAGATAAAAAGGGTCCCCCAGCTCACCCGATTGACCACTTTACTATTTTCTGGGTACATTCAAGGTCCCTTATCAGATGACGGTCTTTCAGTTACTCAACAAATAATTGAGCACCTGCTCAATGACCGTTCCAAGCTTTGGAGCAACGGCAGTGAATGAGATGGAAAGGCCCAGGATCTCATGGCATTTCCCAGCAATCACAACAAACACATGAACTGGAGAGCATCGGGCAGTGACATGATGCCACTGGGAGGGCCAGGGAGGGGGCTGGAGAAGAAGCCCTTGCTGGACAAGTGAGGCCTGGATGAGAGCAGTCTGGGGGGACAGTGGGAGATGCTAAAATGATCAGTAGAGCTGCAGAGCCAAAGGCAGAGAGCAGGAGCCCCAAGAAGATCATTGTGGCTGGCGAGTTTGAGGAAGGGTCCAGCGGGACCCTGAAAGCTGAGCTTCCAAGATAGGAGAAGGCTCACAGACAGGGTTGGAGCCTGGGGTAGGTACACTCAGGGAGAAGTGGGTGGATGGAGAAGGGATGGAGGGCTGGGGGCTGGATCTGGATTGTGTTTAAAGGTGAAGGACTTGCTGGGACCTGAATTGGGACAGGGATGGGGCAGAGGGTAGAAAGAGGAGCTGAGGGTGACTCCTGTGTTTGGTCTGGCAGCTGGGTAAGTAGGTGGTGTGTTTATTGAGTTAGGGTGACCTGGAGAGGACTCTTTATTAAGCAACAACCAATTTCCCATCTGTGGCACACAAGACTGCCAATTGGTTCCTTTGATCAGTGTGACGGCTCCAAGCTGATGGGGCTCCAGGAAAGCAAACACACTGCCATTCCATTGCAGCCTGGCTGGCTCTGATTTCTAGGAGGATTTGGGAAAAATTAAAAATAATTCATAATGCCAGGCGATGGGGGCTCATGCCTACAGTCCTAGCTACTCAGGAGGCTGAGATCTGAGGATTGTGGTTCAAAGCAAGACTGGGCAGAATAAGTCCATGAGACTCATCTCCAATTAGCCATCAAAAAGCTGGAAATGGAGTTGTGGTTCAAGAAGTAGACCAACACTAGCCTGGTGCAAAAAAGCTAATAGTGCAAGGCCCTGAGTTCAAGCCCCAGTGTTGACACAAAAAGAAAACAAACAACAGCAACAACAACAACAAACCAATTCATGACTCCCAAAAAGGAAGACTCCTAGAGGGGAGTGGAAAGTAGAGAGCATGCTGGTTCTTTTCTTTTTATTATTATTGTTGTTATTGTAGAGTTGGTATACAGAGGGGTAATGAGTACAATTCCTGTTGAACCATGTCTCCCCTTCGGTCACTGTCTTCTGATTTTTCCCCCTCATTCCCACCCACAAATGTACAGTTTATTTTCCACATAGTGTCTAGAGAGTACCACTGAGGCCAAAGGAGGATATGAATAGGAGTGGTTGACAGAGGCTATGTGCATATGTTCATATAAAAAATATCTATGAAATGGTTCTTTCTCTTACTCCTGTCTGTCCAGTCCAGGACTTCTACTGTGTGATAGTCGATCACAAGGATCTTAGATGAGGAGAACGCAGGCCATGGCTTCTAGAACTTTCCTGCTGGGACTAGTGGAAGAAGGTGCTCTGACAGGGAACTAAGTGTCCTGGGGTTCAAGAGAAGGTGCCATTTTGACTAGGGAGAAGACATTTGAGCTGTGCACGGATATTGGCCATCAGGAATGGGGTGCAGGAGGGAGTACTCCTGGAGGTTACCAGGGTACCAGCAGAGTGGGGAGAGGGCCCTGGTGCTCAGCTACAGAGCTTCTCCTTGTGGATATTGGGGGTCAGTGCTGAGCCCCTGCTAGGTGGACCTTCAGCTCCTGGCCTTCCCTCCCCCGTGGCTGCTGGCAGGGCAGCAGGAGTCTCAGAAGATGCCTAGGGATGCGGCTGCTACTTAGTTGCCTTACTTTTGCTCTCTGTACTGAAGAGCTGTGGTTCCCAGAAAATCCTCTCCCACGCCAGGTGCTGTAATCCTAGCTACTCAGGAGGCTGAGATCTGAGGATCTTGGTTCAAAACCAGCATGGGCAGGAAAGTCTGTGAGACTCTTATCTCCAATTAGCCACCAGAAAACCAGAAGTGGTCCTGTGGCTCAAGTGGTAGAGCGCTAGCCTTGATCTGAAGAGTTGAGGGACAGTGCCCAGGCCCAGAGTTCAAGCCCCACAACTGACAAATAAACAAATAAACATCCTCTCCCAGTCCCAAGCATGCTATTCAGTAGGCACTGGGCAGGATGGCAGGGAACTCAGGTCTGTGCTCTGGGCCCAAACCCATTAGAAGTTCAAATATAGGAGCTGAGGGGAAGAAAAGGTTTCTGGAAGAAAATAAAAACTAGTATCAAAGGAAGAAAACAGGGTTGGTCCTTCTGCCAGCCTTGCACCCCATGGGGTGCTTACCGTTCACTTCCTCTTCCCCTGACTTCCCTCTCTTTAGGGGCCTGCAGGGCCTCCTGGTCAGCCAGGCCCAGCTGGGATCTCTGCCTTGGTGAGTGACACTCTCCCCTTGTTCCTCCCCTTGCTGTCCTCCCGCTGTAGGACAGAGGACAACTTGTCACCAGCCTCTCAGCTGCCCTTAAAGACCGCCCCCCCCACACACACACCTTTCTAGGATGTGGCAAAGGGCTCTGGCAATGGCTGGGGCCACACAATGGGCTGTCTGCCTGGGGTTCTGCAGTCTATTCTTCCCTCATGCCTTCAGCGTCTGTCTTTCCTGTTCTCTAGGGACTGAAAGGAGACCGGGGAGCCCCTGGAGAAAGGGGCCTGGCAGGTCTCCCAGGCCAGCCTGGTACACCTGGACACCCTGGTCCCCCGGTAAGCCCCTCCATCTTACAGCACAGTCCAGTGGGAGGGTTTGCACTGTGCAGCAGGGGCTGGAGCGCAGCAGGTTAGCAACATAGAGCTAGGGCCTGGATATGGATCCCTCCATACTGAGCAGCAGGCACCGTGCCTCTGGTGACCACCGCCATTCTGATGCAGGGCCCCCACAAGGTGTTAGGCAGAGGAGAGCCCATCCCTCTTTTGCCCCTGCCTGATGGGAACTTGTCAGTTACTACAAAAAAAAAGTCTTTGAAAATGTCAGGAATGAGAAATGCCATGCCATTACTGTAATTCTCTCAGCTCCTCAGAAACCATGACTTGGTCTTAGCTTGTGTTTAGCACTAAGTGATGCTATGTTGGTCGCTTACTGTTGGCCGAATGGAGAGCTAAATGCCTGGCCTGCATTTTGTTTTAATATGGACTGCGGCCCCATTTGATTGTCCCTCCTTAACAGATGAGGAAACTGGGGCTCAGCAAGGCTAAGCAGGTTGTTCAGAATCACACAGCTAGCTAGTAAGGAGGAGTGTTGTGACTCCATCTCCAGCCAAGAACTTGAATCGTTTAGCCTGTCTGCAAAACTATTGTCTTCAAAATGTCCAGATAGGGCCAGGTGGCTGTGGCTCACGCATGTAATCCTAGCTACACAGGAGCCTGTGATCTGAGGATTGTGGCTCAATGCAGGAAAACATCTGTGAGATTCTTATCTCCATTTAACCACCAGAGAGCTGGAGTGGAGCCATAGCTCAAGTGGTAGAGCACTAACCCTAAGTGAACAAGTAAAGGACAATACCCAGGCCCTGATTTCAAGGCCCAGTTCTGATGACCCAAAAGCCTCCTGAGAAAGCTGAGGAGCCAGCTCATCTAGCCCCAAATAGGATGCTTTCTACCAAGCAGCCTCTCTTCCAGGGAGGAGCAGAAATAGCCCTGAGGCTGGTAGCTTGAAATAGGGTATATGATTCCAATTGGGTGGGAATGGTCAGTAGGCCCATTTGCCAGATCCACTCACTCTGACTCCTGACAAGGATCCTCCACAGGTCCCCCTGACCCAGCCTTTCGCCCTGGCTGCAAGTTCAGGAGCCTCCAGGACCCCTGAAATAATCTCTGGTTCCCTTCCCAGCAGCCCACAGGAAGGGGCTGGACTGGAGAGGCAGCCTTTCTCATCATGTCACTGGGAGGGAGGGAAGTGGCCCAGGCATGTGCTGGCCAGTCTCACGGAGGACAGAGGTGTGGGGATCTCAAGCAAAGAGACATAATCTATTTCTCCCCTGCAGAGCTCAGATGGCGGCAGCAGGAGCTGTCAGCATGGGCTCTGGGACCAGGCTAAAGAGTTAGTGGGGAAAGGCTGCAGGTTCAGGTTCTCATGGAATAGGGGCCGGTGGGCCTGACCTGTGAGGTCAGGTTGGGCAACAGCTCATCACATCTCTTTTCCTCAGGGGGAACCTGGTACAGACGGTGCAGCTGGCAAAGAGGTACCATTGGGCTGGAACCCTTTTCCCTTGGGGAGACTCCACCTTCCTCCTCTCCTTCCTTGTGCCCCCTACCCCCTCTCTTCCCCACGCCCCTCCTGCTTTCATTCAGTTATAAGCATTCCTGTGTGCACAGACCAACTCTAGACTGAATCTCTATCCTCCTGTCCTCTGTCCGTGGGCTCGATCAATCTTGGTTTGAAAATATTTAGAAAAAAAAATTACATCAGTATTGAACATACACAGACCTTTTTTTCTGGTCATTAGCTCCTAAACAATACAGTATTGCCACTACTTATATAGCATTCATACTTTATTGGATATTATATATGGCCCAGAGATGATTTTCAGTTATACAGGGAAATGTGTGTAGATGATAGGCAAATACTGTGTCATCTTAGAAAAAGGGACTTGAGTAGCTACAGGTTTGGGTCTTCATGGGGTCTTGAGATCAAGGCCTGCGGATGACTGTGCACTGGGATCTGGTCACTCTTGTTGCTTCAAGGATAGGAACTGGAAGCTAGGGGGCAAGCATGGCAATGTGACTTGTCCTCCCCTTTTTATTTGGTTTGTTTTTATTCTGTAACTGGTCTGAAACTGAGTAATGATAATGCTCCAATTGTGTATTTCCTCAGCGCCATCTCTTACCTGGCCCTCCACTGCTCCAGATTGGCTCTCTCATTTGTCCCCCCATACATACCTTTTTCTTTTTCCTCCTCCTCCTCTTCCTCCTCTTCTTCCTCCTCCTCCTCCTGCTCTTCCTCCTCCTCTTCCTCCTCCTCCTTCTATTCCTCCTCTTCTTCCTCCTCCTGCTGCTGCTGCTGCTGCTGCTGCTCCTCCTCCTCCTTCTCATCTGTGATGAGAATCCTAGACAACAGGACTAAGCAAAGCCATCTCCCGGGGACAGTATCCTCCCTTCCACCTGCCAGGGAGGCTCCTTTCCTTTCTCACACACTGCTTAGCAGGACACAGCCTGGGGTCTGAGTGCTGGGAAGGGTGGTTTTTTTCTGCTTCTTGGGAAGCTTGGAGGTATAGCCCACACTTGACCTCTGATTTTCGCTTTCTTCTAGGGTCCCCCTGGAAAGCAAGGACTCTATGGACCTCCTGGTCCAAAGGTGAGTTGGGTGCTGGCTGGTTTTAGGAGACCATACTCATGAGGTGGTTAAACCCAGCTCCAACCTATTGCTTTAGCCTCACAGGAGACTCAGGAAGCCCAGTGAGCAGGGAGAAAGAGGGCACGGAGCAGGGCACTAGTGGTTCACTCCTGTAGTTCTAGCTGCTCAGGAGGCTGAGACCTGAGGATCACAGTTCAAAGCCTGACTGAGCAGAAAAGTATATGAGATTCATCTTTCCAGTTAACCAGCAAAATGCTAGAAGTTGGAGGTGTGACTCAAGTGGTAGAGCATAAGCCTTGAGCAAAAAAAAAAAAAAACAAGAGAGAGGGGCTGGGAAGGTGGCTCAGTGGTAGAGTGCTTGCCTTGCCTGCCTGAGGCCCTGGGTTCGATTCCTCAGCACCACATAAGCAAAAAGAAAAAAGCCAGAAATGGTGCTGTGGCTCAAGTGGTAGAGCGCTAGCCTTGAGCTGAAGAGCTGAGGGACAGCACCCAGGCCCAGAGTTCAGGCCCCACGACCAGAGACACCCCCCCCCAAAAAAAAAAAAACAAGTGAGAATGTGAGGTCCTGAGTTCAAGTCCTAGTACCAACACACACACACACACACACACACACACACACACACACACACACACACACACACACACACACACACACACACACACACACACACACACACACACACACACACACACACACACACACACACACACACACACACACACACACACACACACACACACACACACACAAAGGGACCATGGAACCAGAGTTTTAGACCCCAGGCCCAAACTCCAGGAATTCCGTATCTGGCTCCTGGCTCATTTTTGCCAAAGATATCTGGTTCTGGGCACTGAGTGGAGATTACATGGTGTGGACACAGCACAGGAAGATAGCACTTCAGCCCATCTTCAGCAGTCTTGAGGATGTAGACTCTATGCTATGCTTAATAAGCTTCTTTTCTGCCAAGAGCCATTTGGATATTATAACATCATTCCTGGACTGTACAAAATTATCAATACAGACAGACTGGCCTTAAGAAGCTGTGGAGAAGTATAAATGCCTGGCCTATCATGTATCAAATGATTTCTCAGGCCTTATATGGCTCAAGGGTCAGATGCTCCCACCTCTGGCTTAAATAGACCAGGAACTGGGGGCAGGAGGCGAAAGGTATTCATGGTTGTAGAGTACCAGCCATAGGTTGGGCCTGGTTGACCATTATATGAGTCCTTATTTTAGCAAGGGTTCTGAATTGTTATGGTCAGGATATGGTCAGGCTAAACAGCCATCTTGCTTGGTGGACAATAGAGGACACTCTATTGTCTCTTAAAAGTAGTTTGGGCCTCCATAAAGATATTTTTTCTGGGGCTGGGAAGGTGGCTCAGTGGTAGAGTGCTTGCCTTGCATGCATAAGGCTCTGGGTTCGATTCCTCAGCATCACATAAGCAGAAAAAGCTGGAAGTGGTACTGTGGCTCAAGTGGTAGAGCACTAACCTTGAGATGAAGAGCTGAGAGACAGTGCCCACGCCCAGAGTTCAGGCCCCACAACCAACAACAACAAAAAAAAGGTGTTTTTTCCTGCATAAAGGTATTATGGATTAGTGATAAGTCCTGCTGAGATTCCAACATGATTGCAGAGTGCTTAGAGCAGTCACACACAACATAGACACACCAAGCTCCCCTCTCTACTTCGTTAACAGGCCCTTGTAAGTAGTCAGCGCTTTTCAGCAAAAGCAACTTTAAAGCTGTTCCAGGCAGGACTTGGAGGAGTAACCTCCTCTCCCAGTACTCACTGGACCATTTCTGATTCTTGGCTATGATTCCCTGTGATTGGAGGAACAAAAGTCTGTTTTCATTCCCCAACTATCACTAGCTCTTGTTGGCTCTGGCTTGGCCTGGGTTAAGCAAAGATTCATAAACAATAGCACCTGGCGCAGTCCAGTCACACCAACGCTGGATTTCACAGAAGACTGGGGTCTAGGGAGGGTACTCAGTCCCACCAGGCATAAGGATAAGAGGTGGCTTTTCAACACACTGTGGAGAAGGGATGGGGCATTACAAGCCGCAAGGACTCAGGATGGCAGACTCAGAATGGTAACTGGCAGTGACGGCTGGAGGTACAATACCAGGATCCCAACAAAGGGCCTTGCTTGTCTGGCCAAGGAATTGAACCTTCATACTGAGGGTGGGTGGGAGTGTTATGATCAGGGAGCAGTGCCATAAAACTATCTTCTAGAAGGACTGTGAGATGGAGAATGGGGGCGACCTGTGGTGCTGTGGCCCCAATCCAGACATGGATACTGAAGACTCTCTGGAAAATGGAGA